>NC_053392.1:466207836-466235924 GCF_905171765.1 Bufo bufo | reverse complement strand
TGGTTTTTGGAAGCCAGATTTTGCTGGACTGGTTTTTTGACACCATGTCCCATTTGAAGCCCCCCTGATGCACCCCTAGAGTAGAAACTCCATAAAAGTGACCCCATCTAAGAAACTACACCCCTCAAGCTATTCAAAACTGATTTTACAAACTTTGTTAACCCTTTAGGTGTTGCACAAGATTTAATGGAAAATAGAGACACAATTTCAAAATTTCACATTTTTGGCAGATTTTCCATTTTAATATTTTTTTTCCAGTTACAAAGCAAGGGTTAACAGCCAAACACAACTCATTATTTATGGCCCTAATTCTGTAGTTTACATAAACACCCCATATGTGGTCGTAAACCGCTGTACGGGCACACGGCAGGGCGCAGAAGGAAAGGAATTCCATACGGTTTTTGGAAGGCAGGTTTTGCTGGACTGTTTTTTTTGACACCATGTCCCATTTGAAGCCCCCCTGATGCACCCCTAGAGTAGAAACTCCAAAAAAGTGACCCCATTTTAGAAACTACGGGATAGGGTGGCAGTTTTGTTGGTACTAGTTTAGGGTACATATGATTTTTGGTTGCTCTATATTACACTTTTTGTGCAGCAAGGTAACAAGAAATAGCTTTTTTGGCACGTTTTTTTTTTTTGTTATTTACAACATTCATCTGACAGGTTAGATCATGTGGTCATTTTATAGAGCAGGTTGTCGCGGATGCGGCGATACCTAATATGTATACATTTTTTTTTATTTATGTAAGTTTTATACAATAACTTCATTTTTAAAACCAAAAAAATGTTTTAGTGTCTCCATATTCTAAGAGCCATAGTTTTTTCAGTTTTTGGGCGATTATCTTGAGTAGGGTCTCATTTTTTGCGGGATGAGATGACGGTTTGATTGGCACTATTTTGGGGTGCATATGATTTTTTGATCGCTTGCTATTACACTTTTTGTGACGTAAGATGGCAAAAAATTGCTTTTTTTACACTGTTTTTATTTTTATTTTTTTACGGTGGTCATCTGAGGGGTTAGGTCATGTGATATTTTTATAGAGCCGGTCGATACGGACGCGGCGATACCTAATATGTATACTTTTTTTTATTTATGTAAGTTTTACAGAATGAGTTCATTTTTGAAAAAAAAAAAATCATGTTTTAGTGTCTCCATAGTCTAAGAGCCATAGTTTTTTCAGCTTTTGGGCGATTATCTTGAGTAGGGTCTCATTTTTTGCGGGATGAGATGACGGTTTGATTGGTACTATTTTGGCATACATGCGACTTTTTTGATCACTTTTATTACCTTTTTTGGGAAGTAAGGTGGGCAAAATTTCAATTTTCTCATAGTTTTTATTTTTTTATTTTTATGGCGTTCACCGTGCGGGGAAAGTAACATGACCATTTTATAGATCAGGTCGTTACGGACGCGGCGATACCTAATATGTGTAGTTTATTTTATTTTTTTAATTTTTATTCAGTGATAAATGTTTTTTTTTTATCTTAACTTTTTTCACTTTTTTTTACATTTTTGTGACCCAGACCCACTTGGTTCTTGAAGATCCAGTGGGTCTGGTGTCTGTATAATACAGTACAGAACAATATATATTGTTCTGTACTGTATTTTACTTACACTGAACAGATCTGTGCTTTTAGCACAGATCTGTTCAGCACCATGGACAGCAGGACGCCTGAGCAGGCGTCCTGTTGCCATGGGAACCCTCCCCGTCTGCTCAGAACTTCGCAGACGGGGAAGGGTAAGCACGGGGCTGAGGGGGGCTCTCTGGGGGCTCTCTCCCTCTCCATCGGGGGGCTGCAAAGCCACAGCAGCCCCCCGATGGAGAGGGAGGGAGCTCCCTGACCAATGACAGTTAACTTTTTCCATACAGCGGTCCGTACGGACCGCGGTATGGAAAGGGTTAAACGGCTGACATCTTCACAGATGTCAGCCGTTTATACCAGGGTGCCAGCAATGTGCTGGCACCCTGGTATACCCACTAGAAGCCAACGATCGTTCATGGGGAGGCGGGCGGGGGATCGCGATCCCGCCTGCCGCACCGCCCGCCTCCCGCAACGCCCCCACCGCCTGCGACACCCCCCCCGCACCACCCTCCGGCATAAAATCGTGCAGGGGTGCAGGGGGGGGTGAAAAATAATGATTTTAGCCACTCTAAAGTTTCTGATCCCCGCGGTCAGGGACCGCGGCGATCAGAAACTGCAAAAAGCGCAGCAAACCGCAGGTCTGAATTGACCTGCGGTTTGCTGCGATCGCCGATACGGGGGGGTCAAATGACACCCCCCCCTGCGTTGTTACGGGATGCCGGCTGAATGATTTCAGCCGGCGTCCCGTTCCGATTAACCCCTGCGGCGCCGGAATTCCGAATTTAAGTCAGGACGTACCTGTACGCCCTTGGTCCTTAAGGACTCGGGAAATAGGGCGTACCGGTACGCCCTGGTCCTTAAGGGGTTAAATTTAGAGTTTTGTGAAAAGGTTCAATACTCTAGGCTCAAAGTGTCACACTCTAGTCAGCTAATTAATCCGTACTAGGGTTGAGCGGACCGAACTTTAGGATTCTTGGACCCCGGACTGGAACCCAAACATTTCAGTAAAAGTTCGGGTTCGGGTTCGGTGTTCGGCGATTTCTAAGTGCTTTTTGAAAGGCTGCAGAGCAGCCAATCAACAAGCGTTTAACTGTCTGACCTTAGAAGCCATCACAGCCATGCCTACTAATGGCATGGCTGTGATTGGCCAGTGCAGCATGTGACCCAGCCTCTATATAAGCTGGAGTTACATAGGGCTGTAAGTCCCTCTGCTGTTACTAGTGTAGGGAGAGGATGCTGCTGGTGAGTTCAGGGAGAGAATAGGACAGAATCTGTGACCAGAATCTAACTAACTTTTTGGGCAAAAAACTTAAATTGCGGCCTAGTCTGAATCTGTACGTGTGAGATACACCCTTTACATACTGTGGTTCTATTCAATTATTAGAAATACAGTCATTTTGGGCAAAAAACATTAATTGCGGCCTAATCTGTATCAGGACGCGTGAGATACACCATTTAGATACTGTGGTTATATTCTTCTATTAATAAAACACCCTTTTTGGGCAAAAATACACAATTTTGCTGCCCTTGCAGCATCAGCACGTGTGAAATTCAAGGGTTATATACTGCTGTCATATTCTGTTATTAAACAAACACCCAGTTTGGGCAAATTTTTTTATTTTGCAGCCTTTGATGCATATGTCATTGTGAAATATACACACTTTAGATATTGTGGTTCTATTCAGTTATTTGAAAAACACCCATTTTGGGCAAAAATCTTTAATTGCAGCCTAGTTTGGATCAGGGCGTGTGAGATACACCCTTTAGATACTGTGTTTCTATTGAATCATTTGTAAAACAGCCATTTTTGCCCAAAAACTTTAATTGCGGCCTAGTCTGGATCAGGGCGTGTGAGATACACCCTTTAGATACTGTGGTTCTATTCAGTTATTTGAAAAACAGCCATTTTGGTCAACAAACTTTAATTGCGGCCTAGTCTATATCAGGACGTGTGAGATACACCCTTTACATACTATGGTTCTATTCAGTTATTAAATAAACACCCATTTTGGGCAAAAAACTTTAATTGCGGACTAGTCTGCATCTGTACGTGTGAGATCCAACCTTTATAGTCTTTCGTTCTATTCTGCTATTCATTAAACACCCATTTAGGGCAAGATCCTAAATTTGAGAAATATGAGGAAAGCGTCAAATAAGGGACGTGGCCCAGGTTGTGGTGCTGCTGGTGGAGCTCCTGTTGCAGGGAGAGGACGTGGTCGATCTGTGCCAGCTACACGCACAAGTGAAACCCCTTCCTCAGGTGCGAGTAGGCGACAGAACCTGCAGCGGTATTTGGTTGGGCCTAATGCGGCTCTACGAATTGTGAGGCCTGAACAAGTACAGGCATTAGTAAATTGGGTTGCTGACAGTGGATCCAGTTCCTTCACATTGTCTCCCACCCAGTCTCCTGCTGAAAGATCAGAGTTGGCACCTGCAGCCGATGTCCATCAGTCTTTCACCTCACCCCCTTGCAAATCAGCCAAGCAGTCTGAGCCCCAAGTCATGCAGCAGTCTCTTCTGCTTTTTGATGACTCTGTTAGCAGGGTCTCCCAGGGCCATCCACCTATCCCTGCCCCAGAAGTGGAAGAGATTGTTAGCACCGATGCCCAACCACTTATGTTTCAAGATGAGTACATGGGAGGACGATCGCAGCACGTCTTGGATGATGACGAAACACAGATGCCAACTGCTGGGGCTTTCCAAAGTGTGCAGACCGACAAGGAGTGCAGGGGTGAAAACTGGGTGGAAGATGATGTGGAGGACGATGAGGTCCTCTACCCCACATGAAATCAAGCTCATGCGAGTGACCTATGCAGTTCTGAGGAAGAGGCGATGGTCGCACAGAGCCACCAGCACAGCAGAAGAGGGAGCAGTGTGCAAAAGCGGAGCAGCCTTCCCCTAGACAGTACGCCTGCTACTGCCCACCACAGCAAGGGTGCACTCCAAAGCTAGCTCCAAGGAGTTCACTGGTGTGGCAGTTCTTCAGACAATGTGCTGACGACAAGACACGAGCAAGCTGTGCAATCAGAGCATGAAGTGAGGCATAAACGTTCTTAACCTGAACACAACCTGCATGACCAGGCATTTAAGTGCTAAGCACAAGCTGCAGTGGAGTAGACACCTCAAAAACCAAGAAAGGTCTCTGGCTCCTCCTGCTTCCTCTTCTGCTGCAGTCTTGGCCTCTTCATCCACCTCTGGAGTGACAATGCTACCCCGCAAACAGAGGATCTGCCTTCAACACCACCACCTGGGTCACCAAGCATCTCCACAATGTCCCACGGAAGCATTCAGCTCTCCATCTTGCAAACACTGGAAAGGAAGAGAAAGTACCCCCCTACCCACCTGCGATCCCTAGCCCTGAATGCCAGCATTTCAAAATTACTGTAATTTGAAATTCTGTCATTCCGTCTGGTGGAGACGGATAGTTTTAAAGGCCTTATGGCGGTGGCTGTCCCACAGTACGTCGTGCCCAGCCGCCACTACTTTTCCAGGCGAACCATCCCTTCCCTGCACAACCAAGTAGGGAACAAAATTAGGTGTGCACTGCGCAATGCCATCTGTCGCAAGGTGCACCTCACTACGTATAGGTGGACTAGTAAGCACGGTCAGGGATGTTATATCTCCATAACAGCACACTGGGTAAAAGCAGTGGCGACTGGGCCTGAGGCGGATAGCTGTTTGGCGCATGTCCTTCCACCACCGAGGATTGCAGGGCGCTTCAGTTTACCTCCTGTTGCTTCCTCCTCCTCATCTGGTCAGCGTAACACCTTCACCACCAACTTCAGCACAGCCAAGGGTAAACGACAGCAGGCAGTTTTAAAACTTATCTGTTTGGGGGACGAACCCCACACCGCGCAGGAGCTGTTGACGGGCCTTGAACAACAGACCGATGAGTGGTTGGTGCCAGTGAGCCTCAAGCCCGGCCTGGTGGTGTGCGATAATGGGCGAAATCTTGTAGCAGCTCTGGGACGAGCCGGTTTGACGCTCATCCCTTGCCTGGCGCATGTGCTGAAATTGGTGGTGCAGAGATTCCTTAAAAATTACCCCGATATGTCAGAGCTGCTGCATAAAGTGCGGGCCGTCTGTGCGCGCTTTCGGCGTTCTCACCCTGCTGCTGCTCGCCTGTCAGCGCTGCAGTGTAACTTCGGCTTTCCCGCTCACCGCCTCAATTGCGACGTGCCCACAAGGTGGTACTCCACCTTGCACATGCTCGCCAGACTTTGCGAGCAGCAGCAGGCCATAGTGGAGTTTCAGCTGCAGCACGCATGGGTGAGTCGCTCTGCGGAACAGCACCACTTCACCACCAATGACTGGGCCTACATGCGAGACCTGTGATCTTTGTTGCGCTGTTTCGAGTACTCCACCAACATGGCCAGTTCCGATAACGCCGTTCTCAGTGTAATTATCCCACTTTTATGCCTCCATGAAAGAACGCTGCTGGCGATGATGGAAGAGGATGTGGCACAGGAGGGGAAGGAGGAAGAGGGATCATTTCGTAGGGTTTCCTGCCAGTCATTCACAAGTGGCTCAGAGGGTGGGTTCCTGCACCTACAAACACCAGGTACACAATTGTCCAGCCAGGGCACAGTTCTGGAGGATGAGGAGGTGGAGGATGAGGAGGAGGAGATGGAGGAGGAGGAACCATGTTTACAGCAGGGTGGCACCCAGACCAGGTCATAGCCATCACTGGTGCATGGCTGGGGGGATACAGAGGACACAGACGATACACCACTCTCAGAGGACAGCTTTTCGTTGCCTCTGGGAAGCCTGGCACACATGAGCGATTACATGCTGCAGTGTCTCCGCAACGACCGCCGAGTTGCCCACATTCTAACTTGTGCTGATTACTGGGTGGCTACGCTGCTGGATCCCCGTTACAAGGACAATGTACCATCCTTAATTCCCTCACTGGAGCGTGATCGTGAGATGCGCGACTACAAGCGCACGCTGGTAGACGCGCTGCTGGTGGCATTCCCACCTGACAGCGGGGGCACAGTGGAAGCACAAGCGAAGGCAGAGGACGAGGAAGAGGTCGCCAACACAGCTGGTGCACAGCCAGCACCTCAGAAGGCAGGGTTAGCATGGCCAAAATGTAAAAAAAGCTTTGTCAGCACGCCACAACAACCAGCACCACCAGCTGATATGGAACGTTTTAGCAGGAGACAGCATTTCACCAACATGGTGGAGCAGTATGTGTGCACACGCCGACACGTACTGAATGACGGGTCTGCCCCCTTCAACTTCTTGGTCTCCAAATTGGGCACATGGCCTGAGCTTGCCCTTTACGCCTTGGAGGTGCTGGCCTGCCCTGCAGCCAGTGTATTATCTGAACGTGTGTTTAGCACAGCAGGGGGCGTCATCACAGACAAGTGCAGTCGCCTGTCCACAGCCAATGTGGACAAGCTCACGTTCATTAAAATGAAGCAGGCATGGATCCCACAGGACTTGTCCGTACCTTGTGCAGAATGTACATGTATACCGGCCTTAACCAGCCATTGTTATACTGCAGCGCAATTGCTTATTCTAGTATTTTGGATATTTCACACCCTTTTGGAGTGTACCCTAATTTAAAAAAAATGTAAAATTAAAACCAAAAACCAGTGTTGGCTACCTCGTCCTCCTCCACCGCAGCTTCCACCTACACCGCTACATCCACCTCCTCCTCAAACTCCTACTCCATATGGAACTCCACCTCATAAATCAATTTTTTTTTATTTGTACGTATTTTATTTTATTTGATGTCATTTCACTAATTTGTCTGTTACATTTTCGGGTGAGATTCTCCAATTTTTGGGTGTAATGTACCGCTGCTATACCTAGTAGACAGGTATAAAAAAAAATTGTCTGTTACATTTTTGGGTGAAATACCCCTCCTCTACCTAGTTGACAGCTTAATAAATTTCAATAATTTTTCTTTTACATTTTCTGGTGACAATAAACATATTTTTTTCTGTCATAGACCCCTGCTCTACCAAGTAGGCAGGTTAATACATTTCTGTAATTTTTCTGTTACATTATTGGGTTGACATTTTACAATTTTGGACGTGAATAAACCCCTGCTCTGTATAGTTTAGTAAGAAATGGCCAAAGGAGGAAAAAGGCACTCATAGGTTGAGTAGGTTCAGAACAAGCTTCCAAATACAGGAAGAGTGGTACTGCTCACCTGTTGTTGTTGCACCTAATGTTCGGTGCAACTGTACTGGAGGCGAGTAGGAGTGGTTTAAGTGTTGCTGGTTGGTGCTGCCGGTTCCGTCCGTGTTCACCTTTGGCGGGGGCCAGGCCGCCGTCCGGGTTAGTGTATGAAGTATGTATCCACTGGACTCCACTACACCCTCCACTCGGCCCCAGAGTCCAGTGGATACATACTTCATTCAGCTCTGCATAGTTGACAGGGAATAAAATTTCTGAAATTTTTCTTTAATTGATGCACGCCACCTCCTTTCATTCAATGCCTAAACTTTAACAAGTTGTACCACATGTGCGCTTTAATAATTTGTCCCACATTTCTGCTTTACTAATTTGTCCCACATTTGTGCTTCAATAATTTTTCCCACATTTGCACTTTAATATTTTGTCGCACATTTGCACTTCAGTAATTTGTCCCACATTTGTGCCTCAATAACTTTTCCCATATTTCCGCTCGATCGAAAAAAAATTTAATACTTGTATCTCCCTTGGATGTGGTCTCTCTTTCTCACGCTCCCTCTCCGGCGTGGAACCCTGATTCGCCGATAACCATGATCAACATGGTAGGCTCAGAAAAGAACATCGAAAGTTGATAGAGAAGATATTCAAATGGATGGTGGACGTCACAGGGACGTGCGATCAGGCAGAAGTTATCTAGAGTCAACAAAGCCGCAGCAGGGCCTTTCCTGGCTAATGTTTCCAAATCCAAAATATCACAGTGACATTCCCTATAATTTTTTTATTAATCATTTCAATAACAGGTCATCTTAAGAGTCCTGTATTGTTATTTATCGTCACCGAGTCGGGAGTGGGTAATTGCCGCGTGCCCCCTAATTTCCTCAAAATTCTTCCGTTTTAATAGCTTCTCCCACATTTCCGCCCAATCACAATTAAATTTCATCCATTGATCTCCCTTAGATGTGGTCTCTCTTTCTCACGCTCCCTCTCCGGGGTGGAACCCTGATTTGTCGATAACCGTGATCACCATGGTAGGCGCAGAAAAGAACATCAAAAGTTGATAGAGCAGATATCCAATTGGATCGTGAACATCACGGGGACGTGCGACATGGTGGGGCAGTATGTTTGCACACTCCTACATGAACTGATTGATGGTTCTTCCCCCTGCAACTTCTGGGTCTCCAAATTGGGCACCTGGTCTGAGCTTGCCCTTTACGCCTTGGAAGTGCTGGCCTGCCCTGCAGCCAGTGTATTGTCTGAACGTGTGTTTAGTAGAGATGTTGCGAACATAAAATTTTCCGTTCGAGAATGGCGAACGCAAATTTTCTCAAATGTTCGCGAACGTGCGAACCGTGCGAACCGCCATAGACTTCAATAGGCAGGCGAATTTTAAAACCCAAGGGGACTCTTTCTGGTCACAATAGTGATGGAAAAGTTGTTTCAAGGGGACTAACACCTGGACTGTGGCATGCCAGAGGGGGATCCATCGCAAAACTCCCATGGAAAATTACGTAGTTGACGCAGAGTCGGGTTTTAATCCATAAAGGGCATAAATCACCTAACATTCCTAAATTGTTTGGAATAACGTGCTTTAAAACATCAGGTATGATGTTGTATCAATCAGGCAGTGTAAGGGTTACGCCCGCTTCACAGTGACAGACCAAACTCCCCGTTTAACGCACCGTAAACAACCGCAAACAGTCTATTTGCACAACCGCAAACTCCCCATTTGCACAAGGTTGGATACCAAGCTAGCCATGTCCCGTTCCTTGTCCTCACTGACATCATTGAAGGTCTCTTCCTCCACCCAGCCACTTACAACACCAAGGGTCCCTGAAAAAAGACAACAAGCCCCCTGGGATGCCTGCTGTGGTTGGTCTTCCACCTCCTCAAAGCCACCTTCCTCCTCTGACTCCTCTTCTTCAGACTCCTCTCTCTGCGTTGCCGCAGGTCCAGCAATCGACGACGACAAGGCTGCTTCTGGTGGTGATGGTGACCACAACTCTTCCTCTTCATGCTCATCTACAGCCTGATCCAGCACTCTTCGCAGGGCACGCTCCAGAAAAAACGCATATGGGATGAGGTCGATGATGTTGCCTTGGGTTTGACTGACCAGGTTTGTCACCTCCGCAAAAGGACGCATGAGCCTACAGCCATTGTGCATGAGCGTTCAGTAACGCGGCCAAAAAATACCCAGCTCCGCAGAGGCTGTCCTCTTTTTTTTTAATAAAAAAAAAAACTGTTCTTAACAGTTTAATCTCTGTTTTGTCCCCTATCAGGGGCTAGTGTATGGAATAGATTTTAGGAACCGGGAGATGGAAAAAGATGCTTGGTCGGTCCTCTCACTTCCAATTTGGGGCACTGCGCGTACGCCTTGCAATCTACTGTGCCACCAGATATGAGTGGTGTGTTTAAGTAGTACTATTCCTATCAGTTTAATCCCTGTTACGTCCCCTATCAGGGGACGTGTATGTAATAGATTTTAGGAAGCGGGAGATGGGAAAAGATGCTTGGTCGGTCCTCTCACTTCCAATTTGGGGCACTGCGCGTACGCCTTGCAATCTACTGTGCCACCAGATATGAGTGGTGTGTTTAAGTAGTACTATTCCTATCAGTTTAATCCCTGTTACGTCCCCTATCAGGGGCCGGTGTGTAAAATAGATTTTAGGAACCGGGAGATGGAAAAAGATGCTTGGTTGGTCCTCCTACTTCCAATTTGGGGCACTGCGCGTGCAATGTACTGTGCCACCAGATAGTGGTGTGTTAAGTAGTACTATTCCTATCAGTTTAATCCCTATTATGTCCACTATTATTATTATTATTATTATTATTATTATTATTATTATTATAAGGTGTGTTAAGTAGTACTATTCCTATCAGTTTAATCCCTGTTACGTCCCTATCAGGGGAAGTGTATGGAATAGATTTTAGACAACCGCAAAGAGTTGTCAATAGTTGACACACTCATGACATAAATTTTATTCCTCTATGCGTCAATCTTAGTGTAGTGATGACTGTGCTCGTGCGCACGTTTGGGAGATTGCAGGCGATGGCGGTTTTTTAAAGCCTTTGGTCGTGCTGAGGTAGTTCAGTGACAGTTAAGTGACCGAGAAAACAATGATTCTGCAGTGTGGGCCCATTGTTGGCCTAGTAGGCTTTAATTATTACCATAGATGATCACAAAGAAAATTTATGTTTTTTCTATGCAAAATTATCCAGCCGATCGCTTTTGGTCTGTTCACAATGAAGCAATGACCTTATCATCTGGGGTGTGCAAACATTGCCATTGCCAACACACTCATAGAGGTGGTCGCTTCATTGTGATATGCAAGCCCCTTCACCACAACAAGGTAACGATCACAAAGGGGAATTGACACATGTATGTGCCTTTTTTTTTTTGTTTTGTTTTTGCAGCCACAGTGCAGCACCAGAGGCCAGAAGAATTAGGCATGTACACATGCCTGAAAAATTAGGTATTGTTGCAGCCGCTGTAGCAGCGGCCAGGAAAATTGATGTTTCCCAGGCAGAAAGTGCCCTAAAACATTGCGGCTTGAACCCTAGTTGGTGGCGGATAAGTCTCGCAAATGATCCGGCATTCAGAGATAAAATACAGCAGCGTGTGAACCATTTTTAGCCCAAGATAGCTCATCTCATCAGGCCTTTTTTAGTTGAATGTATCGCCCACTGTCAGTCCCTTCGGGATCCATGCCTCATTCATCTTAATAAAGGTGAGGTAATCTAGACTTTTTTGACCTAGGCGACTTCTCTTCTCAGTGACAATACCTCCTGCTGCACTATAGGTCCTTTCTGACAGGACACTTGAAGCGGGGCAGGCCAGAAGTTCTATCGCAAATTGGGATAGCTCAGGCCACAGGTCAAGCCTCCACACCCAGTAGTCAAGGGGTTCATCGCTCCTCAGAGGGTCGATATCTGCAGTTAAGGCGAGGTAGTCTGTTACCTGTCGGTCGAGTCGTTCTATGAGGGTGGATCCCGAATATACACCCTTATACGGTGTGTAAAGCATACTTTTTAATTTATTTTGGAACTGCTGCATCCTTTCCGACTTTCGGTAATTCGGTAACATTTCAGCCACTTTCTGCTTATACCGGGGGTCTAGTAGCGTGGCCACCCAGTACAGGTCGTTCTCCTTCAGCCTTTTTATACGAGGGTCCCTCAACAGGCACAACAGCATGAAAGACCCCATTTGCACAAGGTTGGATGCCGAGCTACTCATGTCCCGTTCCTCGTCCTCAGTGATCTCACTGAATGTCTGTTTTTCCCCCCAGCCACGTACAACACCATGTGTACCAGATAGGTGACAACGAGCCCCCTGGGATGCCTGCTGTGGTTGGTCTTCCTCCTCCTCCTCAAAGCCACATTCCTCCTCTGACTCCTCTTCCTCACACTCCTCTTCCAGCGTTGCCGCAGGTCCAGCAAGCGATGCTGATAAGGCTGTTTCTGGTGGTGATGGTGACCACAACTCTTCCTCTTCCTCTAAACGCTCATCTACAGCCTGATCCAGCACTCTTCGCAGGGCACGCTCCAGGAAGAAAACAAATGGGATGATGTCGCTGATGGTGCCAATGGTACCTCCTCAAAAGGACGCTTTAGCCTACAGGCATTGCGCATGAGCGTCCAGTAACGTGGCAAAAAAATTCACAGCTCCGCAGAGGCTGTCCTAGCACTCCGGTCATACAAATACTCGTTGACAGCTTTTTCTTGTTGGAGCAGGCGGTCGAACATTAGGAGTGTTGAATTCCAACATGTCGGGCTGTCGCAAATCAAGCGCCTCACTGGCATGTTGTTTCGCCGCTGGATATCTGAAAAGTGCGCCATGGCCGTGTAGGAACGCCTGAAATGGCCACACACCTTCCTGGCCTGCTAGAGGACGTCCAGTAAGCCTGGGTACTTATGCACAAAGCATGAATTGCGATAACAGGATGGAGAAAAAAATCATAAGCGAAAAGAGAAAACAAGTTTTCCTAGGAGGCTAGAGAAGGTTATATCACATCTTTCAGGGGCCATTGGAGCAGCTTTAGTTCGGCCCGAACCAATTCGGGTCCGAACCAAAACTTTTTAGAAATTTGGCGAAACAGACTCCAAACAAATCTTGACTGATTCACTCATCTCTACTGGATAGCCATGTGTTTAGACCCTTGCTATCAAAGCAAAATCGGGGAATATTTTCCTGTAGCCAAAAGGGAGGCCAGAATCCTTTATTACCAAGATACACTGTGTATACAGCTTGTCGCAGCTTTCGGCGAGCAGTCGCCTACCACCCATATGTCTGACCAGGAGGCTCCTCTCCACCCGCCGCCAAGTCGCACACCTCTACTGTCTCCAATACCATAAGTAGCAGAAGCCCTAGCTGCAGCCAGTTCAGTATCGTCAATATAATGGAGCAATTTTTCTGTGTGCCACAAATCAGCAAATTGACAAGTACTGCCTGAACAACCAAGTTTACTACTACCTGGACTGTGGCCTTTCTCCAGTGCATATTGTGTTCCCTAACCCCATGGACTTCTGGTCAGGCAGACTGGAACAGTGGGCATTGCTTTCTCTGCACTGTCTTGTTCAGGCTCCAGTATCATCTCAGAGAGAGTTTTCAGTGTAGCAAATGATGATATCACACCCAAACAGACAAACTTGTCCTCCGCCAGTGTACAAAACATTACTGTCACGGATTAGAGTGGGGGTAACTCTAATCCGTGTGATGTTAACGTAAATGGAAGCTGCTTGACCAGGACAACAGAATTAGGGAGCAGGTGGCCTCTTAGCGCATCCCTAATCTGACACTGACTCCTAGCTGTATGAGCCGACCTTGATAGTAGGAGGGCTCATACTCAGGAACCTCACTTCCCTACTAGCCCTGGACAGATCCCTGAGCTAGGAGCTGGATAAGACAACCTGTTCCTCCTGGATACGGACGAACAGGAGTCTAAACTGGCCAAGCTGCATGGGACAAGAAACATAAACAGCCTATGGATATGGCAGGAGAGTGAAAAGCACTTCCACACCTACCTGCCACAGAAACATTGACTGGATCCCGTGCTCACAAGCTGATGTCCACACCCAAACATAAAAGGACACAGCACACACACATAAACACACAGGAAGCCAGATCCAAAGCTGCAGTAATAACAGACACCACATAAACATAAAATAACATCACACGGATTAGAGTTACCCCCACTCTAATCCGTGACAGTATGACCACAAGGGTGGCCCTCACTGGCAGATGGTATTAGAGACCAGGAGGATGCCTCCAGCTTACTACAAGGCTGGAGTACCCCTCAGCAACAGGTCTCCACAGAGGCTTTATAGCCCAAAGTGGCCACACCCACACAGACACAGACTGGATAGAGAATTAACCCTTCCAACACCAACCAGGGAAGTGAAACCACTTAAAGGGGAATACACACACAATAAACACACTGGAGCTGGTACTGCCGGCAACGACATGCGTGGCAACCATGTCCTAGGGAACAGCCAGAAGGCCGAGACACTGCCACCACATGTACACAAATCCACACGTTGCCACGGATAACCGCAAGTGAAGGAAAGTCTCACAATACAGACATACAACAACCTCGTGCACAACAAACAGGGAAAGTGCATACATACAAAGAGAGGTTGCAAGGTGCTACCGCATGGCCTTCACAGCAAGCTGCCTAGCAACAGCTCAGGCTGCTATACTGTGAATACAATCATGTTGCCAGCTGCAACCACATGTGAGGTAACATACCAGCAGTCCTCACCATGTGGTTGACAACAGACCAAACCGCAGGCAACTCCATGCGGGTACAGGAGTCACGACCATGCACATGGGCGTGACACTCCCACCCCTCAAAGCCCCCCCACCAAAAAAAAAGGGGAAACTAATGAGGAACTCAAAAAGGGATGGGAGAAGGGAAAAATGGGGGAATCAGCGCCAGAACATGCGAGTCTCCCCAGGACTGCTGCCGGACCCTGGAGCAACACACAGGAACCAGGGATCCGACTGCCAGGCTCTGGAGCTACACACAGGAACCAGAGACTAGCAAAGAAACAGCCCGGGGAGACCGCACTGACACTGCGTCCACTCTCTACACACGTTCCCACTCCAGTCGCTGCCAACAGACAATCCTAACCAGCACAAAGCCGGAACACTAACGGAATGCTTCCAGCAGACGACCAGAGATAAGAACATAGAGAGGGACAAGGGATCACCAACACGGACACGGAAGGCAAGGTGGTGGGGAATAAGCCACCAACCGCGCCGTAAACGGTGAACCCCATAACGCTCTCCCTCCAGAGAACGCGAATGCACCGCAAGCAGATGGCGATTCATGCTGCACCCTCTTTCGAAGGTAACCACGTGAGAAGCCTTTGTGGTCATACTGTCACGGATTAGAGTGGGGGTAACTCTAATCTGTGTGATGTTATTTTATGTTTATGTGGTGTCTGTTATTACTGCAGCTTTGGATCTGGCTTCCTGTGTGTTTATGTGTGTGTTCTGTGTCCTTTTATGTTTGGGTGTGGACATCAGCTTGTGAGCACGGGATCCAGTCAGTGTTTCTGTGGCAGGTAGGTGTGGAAGTGCTTTTCACTCTCCTGCCATATCCATAGGCTGTTTATGTTTCTTGTCCCATGCAGCTTGGCCAGTTTAGACTCCTGTTCGTCCGTATCCAGGAGGAACAGGTTGTCTTATCCAGCTCCTAGCTTAGGGATCTGTCCAGGGCTAGTAGGGAAGCGAGGTTCCTGAGTATGAGCCCTCCTACCATCAAGGTTGGCTCATACAGCTAGGAGTCAGGGTCAGTTTAGGGATGCGCTAGGAGGTGACCTGTTCCCTAATTCTGTTGTCCTGGTCAAGCAGCTTCCACTTACATTAACTTCACACGGATTAGAGTTACCCCCACTCTAATCCGTGACAATTACTTTGCCAAAACGAACGATGCATGTATCCATATAAATTTTCACACATCTATTGCGTCCCAGGTGTAGTTGGAAAGGCGAGTGGTATAGTGTGACCTAAATGTCTCTTTATGTGTCACGGTGCTCTTACCTGGATACTGCTGGACCCCAGGCTTTGGCCCCGAAGCAAAATAAAGGGGGGAATAATAGAGGGATGAAGAAAAAATAACGAGTTAAGACCTTGTGGTGAGATTCAATGGCAACTTTACTTGAATAAACGTTCATCCAAACAATTTGCAGGCTTCGTCTTTGTTCCAGCAGGCTTTAGCATAAACTGGCAGGCCAACTCAATAAATCTGTTTGCTCTCTTTCTCTGCTGGGCTGACAGACTTGCTTAATAACTTGCTTTCTTGCTCTGTGCTGCACTAAACTCTGCTTAAACTCTGTTTCTGTACTTTTGATCTGCTTTGGTATCCTTAGATGTCAACTGTTATTCCCCTCCTGACACTCAGTAAAACCTATCTTCAGCTAAAGAACTATTCCACTTGCTGATTTCTCTTATGGTGGCCGAAAAACTATTTCTCTGGCCCCTATGGCTTCCAGACATCTTCTTCCATAGAGAGCAGAGCTTTGGGTGCCCCTCCTTGCTTCACTCCTCCTGTCCAAACTCGACTAACCCTCTCTCTAATTGCTGCCCCACCCTTCCGGCAGGGAGCAGGACTGGCCCACTTCTGCCAAAAGGGGGGAGAATGGAATGGAGATTTCCATTCTGTCTAAGGATTACGTGAACATAACAGCTGCATAACAATAATAGCATTGCACAATGTAGAGGACCTGGACAGAACAATGGCATTTATGTTAACCATTAGAGACAGTAGAAGGGTGTAGGAATGGTAACACCATTCCGGAGTGTTACACATTGACGCCACCAAATGTCAGAATAATGTTTCTTTGATTCTGACACTGACTGACTGGCTGATATGTGACTGTTAAGTTCCGGCCCTGACAATCTCACCTCTGCGCTGCTGCCTCAAACAATGGTGCAGGTACTGAGGCTTTGCTGCTGCTACCGGAGCAGCAACTGTGCATGCGGTGCAACACTTCCAGATAGTAGTGCATGCACAGTTACCTGCACATGCACAGAATGCACAGAACCTCTGAGCTTGCACTGCTACTCAGAGCAGCAGCCCAGGAGCGAGATTATCAGAACCAAGCAAGCAGGAAGGCAGGGAGTGAAAGACAAAAACAAAAAAATCAAAAGTCGCCTGGTTTTAAAGTGGTTGATGATCTATTCAGGCAGCAATACATACATTATCAATCATAATAACTAGAATGAATACATACATACATACAGTCAGGTCCATAAATATTGGGACATCGACACAATTCTAACATTTTTGGCTCCATACACCACCACAATGGATTTGAAATGAAAAGAACAAGATGTGCTTTAACTGCAGACTGTCGGCTTTATTTTGAGGGTATTTACATCCAAATCAGGTGAACGGTGTAGGAATTACAACAGTTTGCATATGTGCCTCCCACTTGTTAAGAAACCAAAAGTAATGGGACAATTGGCTTCTCAGCTGTTCCATGGCCAGGTGTGTGTTATTCCCTCATTATCCCAGTTACAATGAGCAGATCAAAGGTCCAGAGTTCATTTCAAGTGTGTTATTTGCATTTGGAATCTGTTGCTGTCAACTCTCAAGATGAGATCCAAAGAGCTGTCACTATCAGTGAAGCAAGTCATCATTAGGCTGAAAAAACACAACAAACCCATCAGAGAGATATCAAAAACATTAGGCGTGGCCAAAACAACTGTTTGTAACATTCTTAAAAAGAAGGAACGCACCGGTGAGCTCAGCAACACCAAAAGACGCAGAAGACCACGGAAAACAACTGTGGTGGATGACCGAAGAATTCTTTCCCTGGTGAAGAAAACACCCTTCACAACAGTTGGCCAAATCAAGAACACTCTCCAGGAGGTAGGTGTATGTGTGTCAAAGTCAACAATCAAGAGAGGACTTCACCAGAGTGAATACAGAGGGTTCACCACAAGATGTAAACCATCGGTGAGCCTCAAAAACAGGAAGGCCAGATTAGAGTTTGCCAAATGACATCTAAAAAAGCCTTCACAGTTCTGGAACAACATCCTGTGGACAGATGAGCAACATGTACAACAGTGAAGGGAAGAGAAGAGTATGGAGAAGGAAAAGAACTGCTCATGATCCTAAGCATACCACCTCATCAGTGAAGCTTGGTGGTGGTAGTGTCATGGCGTGGGCATGTATGGCTGCCAATGGAACTGCTTCTCTTGTATTTATTGATGATGTGACTGCTGACAAGGCAGGATGAATTCTGAAGTGTTTTGGGCAATATTATCTGCTCATATTCAGCCAAATGCTTCAGAACTCATTGGACAGCGCTTCACAGTGCAGATGGACAATGACCCAAAACATACTGCAAAAGCAACCTAAGAGTTTTTTAAGGGAAAGAAGTGGAATGTTATGCAATGGCCAAGTCAATCACCTGACCTGAATCCGATTGAGCATGCATTTCACTTGCTGAAGACAAAAAGGGAAAATGCCCCAAGAACAAGCAGGAACTGAAGACAGTTGCAGTAGAGGCCTGGCAGAGCATCACCAGGGATGAAACCCAGCGCCTGGTGATGTCTATGCGTTCCAGAATTCAGGCTGTAATTGACTGCAAAGGATTTGCAACCAAGTATTATAAAGTGAAAGTTTGATTTATGATTATTATGTCCCATTACATTTGGTCCCTTAACAAGTGGGAGGCACATATGCAAACTGTTGTAATTCCTACACCGTTCACCTGATTTGGATGTAAATACCCTCAAATTAAAGCTGACAGTCTGCAGTTAAAGCACATCTTGTTCGTTTCATTTCAAATCCATTGTGGTGGTGTATAGAGCCAAAAATGTTAGAATTGTGTCCATGTCCCAATATTTATGGACCTGACTGTATGTACCTTACATTTGTTGTAATGAAATGGATTTTCCAGTTTTGTGAAGATTCTGCATTAATCAAGAAACAAAGTATCTGTACAGTTAAACAGAGGGCTGGACCTAGTCTGGTAGCCAATCAGAATTGGTATATGCATAATGTAGCAAAAAAAAAAAAAATGGTAGCTAATATATGTTTGGGTGACCCTAAAAACTGAATTGCCACATTTCAGAGTCAGCATCAGTATGAGAGTCAGAGTCAGCATCAGGTCAGAGTCAGGGCTCATTCAGACGGCCGTATGTGTTTTGCGATGGGCAAATTGCGGATCCGCAAAACATGGATACCGGCCCGTGTGCATTCCGCAATTTGCAGACCACACATGGCTGTCACGCTCATAGAAATGTCTATTCTTTTCTGCAATTGCGGACAAGAATAGGATATGCTCTATATTTTTTGCGGGGCCATGGAATGGAACAATGGATGCAGACAGCACACGGTGTGCTGTCCGCATCTTTTGCAGCCCCATTGAAATTAATGGGTCCGCACCCATTCCGCAAAAATCCGGAACGGGTGCGGAACAAAACATACGGCCATCTGAATGAGCCCTCAGTTTCAGCATCAGGATCAGTAAATGGGTTAGAGGCAGGGTCAAAGTAACATTATTTTAATGTTTGATTTTAATGTCTGAGGATTTTCTAATATGGTCAGTGTACACAACTGTTATGTACCGTATTTTTCTATGACAAACAAGCAAAGTTACTGTTTTAATTATCTGATTCACTCAGTCAATACAACTGT
This sequence comes from Bufo bufo, assembly GCF_905171765.1. NCBI lineage: Eukaryota > Metazoa > Chordata > Amphibia > Anura > Bufonidae > Bufo > Bufo bufo. The sequence goes on along the minus strand of NC_053392.1, from coordinate 466,216,542 downwards.
TTCAGCTTTATGTTTACAGCATGGGAAACAAATGTAATAAGAGAATTGATGGATAGAGATGTATAAATCCCCATGTTAATTGTGCTGCTCGCTCACATGGGCTTGAGTAAAGAGAACCCACACATTTCTCTAAAGGATCAATGATCCATCTTTGACACCTTTGTAGTGTAGTGAATGGCGTGAACACACAGCTCAACATGAGAATGAATCATGATATAGAATAAATGTGAACAAATAGTTTATTTTGATAAACAATTGTTAAGAAAGATGGGGCAAAAATGTTTTTAAGGCATTTGTATTTGGAGCATTCAATGAGATGTCATCTGACACTGGCAAAGGGCAGTTTAGTTGTTTGACATGTTCTTTGTATACTCTTCCTGCCACCTACAGTACTGCTTCCCTTGTGCTAAAGTGCATGTGCAGGTCTGTTTCAGACTGGAAGTTATTTACTCATGTTTCTTTAATTCTGAGTTTATTTGTTGTAAAGCAATGGGAGCATGTGTACACACTATGGGAGAGAGAAGGAAGCCTGACAACAAAGCTACAACCTGCAACACCGGACACAAGACTTCAGCAGTCAGCCCTGCTACTGGAAGGCAAGGCTGAGCCAACAGGCAATGACAGGACTAAGTAATATGATATCTGTGTCCACCCTGGATGGTAGGACAGTAGCAAGCATGAAGTGAAACCAATACATTACACCCCTATCCCACGCCCCTTACAATACCTCTTTTTTGAACTAGAGTTTTGCAGAAACTATTTCAAGAGGGTAGGGGTATAAATGTTCTCCAAAGGCTCCCAGGATTTCTGTTCAGGACCAAAAGTATTTTCTCTAACCTTCTTCATATCCAGGATACTCTACGCTTTATACAGACCTTCAGAGCTGATTGGAGATCTGACAAGGACAGGACGTTTGGAGTACCGGTTGAGAACAAATGGCTTAAACCGTTTTTTTCTTTCTTTATTAATAATCCCTACACTGCGATCTCAGCATACATAAGCTAATTAATGATTTTCGTTCAGTAGAATTTGCTAAAAATCGATTTTTATAATATGTAAATTACCTTGCTACCAGCAAGTAGGGCGGCTACTTGCTGGTAGCAGCCGCATCCTCCGATCGTAATGACGCCCCCTCCGCTTGTTGATTGACAGGGCCAGCGGACGGGATCTTTCTCTGCTGGCCCTGCCTGTTTTCATTCAATATCTGGGGCGTGCGCAGCGGCCGTAGCTAACTTCAATCTGCGCAGGCGCACTGAGAGGCGGCCACTCACTCAGCCGCTCCATCCTCAATGAGCCTGCGCCGATGACGTCACATCTACACCCGGCGCAGGCGCATTGAGGATGGAGCGGCCGAGTGAGTGGCCGCCTCTCAGTGTGCCTGCGCAGATTGAAGATAGCTACGGCCGCTGCGCAGGCGCCAGATATTGAATAAAAACAGGCAGGGCCAGCAGAGAAAGATCCCGTCCGCTGGCCCTGTCAATCAACAAGCGGAGGGGGCGTCATTACGATCAGAGACTGCGGCTGCTACCAGCAAGTAGCCGCCCTACTTGCTGGTAGCAAGGTAATTTACATATTATAAAAATCGATTTTTAGCTAATTCTACTGAACGAAAATCATGAATTAGCTTATGTATGCTGAGATCGCAGTGTAGGGATTATTAGTAAAGGAAAAAAAAAAAAAAACGGTTTAATGGGGTGACAGAAGCCCTTTAAGGAAAGGTACATAAAATGAATTAGTTATTAGTGATTATCAAGCATGCTCGGCCGAACACATGTTTGGCTCGAGCATCTCGATGCTCGGCACATGGCGGTACTCGGCCGAGTACCACATGTGTTCGAGCACCATGCTCAAGTCTCCTCCCCGCATGTTTCTTGGCTGCTATGCAGCCAATAAACGTGGAGGTAAGTACTGCCCTCACTGTAATGCCAGTAGCCATGTTGGCTACTGGTATTACAGTTATTGACTGGCTGGAACGCGTCATCGGGTGCTAGATAGCACCCGATGACGTATGTGCGGATCATTTGTAGTCAGGGAGAGCTGAGCATAGGAAGGGTCAGAGAGTGTAGGGAGTGCTATTGAATATTTTTTTGGTACCAAAACGTTTCAGAGACCCAAAAGTCCTTGTAAGGACTATTGTGTTTTACAGCAGCAATATAATTATTAGGAACACCTGTTCTATTTCTCATTAATGCAATTATCTAGTCAACCAATCACATGGCAGTTGCTTCAATGCATTTAGGGGGGTGGTCCTGGTCAAGACAATCTCCTGAACTCCAAACTGAATGTCAGAATGGGAAAGAAAGGTGATTTAAGCAATTTTGAGCGTGGCATGGTTGTTGGTGCCAGACGGGCCGGTCTGAGTATTTCACAATCTGCTCAGTTACTGGGATTTTCACCCACAACCATTTCTAGGGTTTACAAAGAATGGTGTGAAAAGGGAAAAACATCCAGTATGCGGCAGTCCTGTGGGCAAAAATGCCTTGTGGATGCTAGAGGTCAGAGGAGAATGGGCCGACTGATTCAAGCTGATAGAAGAGCAACGTTGACTGAAATAACCACTCGTTACAACCGAGGTATGCAGCAAAGCATTTGTGAAGCCACAACACGCACAACCTTGAGGCGGATGGGCTACAACAGCAGAAGACCCCAACGGGTACCACTCATCTCCACTACAAATAGGAAAAAGAGGCTACAATTTGCACGAGCTCACCAAAATTGGACTGTTGAAGACTGGAAAAATGTTGCCTGGTCTGATGAGTCTCGATTTCTGTTGAGACATTCAAATGGTAGAGTCCGAATTTGGTGTAAACAGAATGAGAACATGTATCCATCCTCTGATGGCTACTTCCAGCGGGATAATGCACCATGTCACAAAGATCGAATCATTTCAAATTGGTTTCTTGAACATGACAATGAGTTCACTGTACTAAAATGGCCCCCACAGTCACCAGATCTCAACCCAATAGAGCATCTTTGGGATGTGGTAGAACGGGAGCTTCGTGTCCTGGATGTGCATCCCTCAAATCTCCATCAACTGCAATATGCTATCCTATCAATATGGGCCAAATTTCTAAAGAATGCTATCAGCATCTTGTTGAATCAATGCCACGTAGAATTAAGGCAGTTCTGAAGGCAAAAGGGGGTCCAACACCGTATTAGTATGGTGTTCCTAATAATTCTTTAGGTGAGTGTATGTTCGTAGCCAAATTATCCACGCCACAACTCCTGTTTAAAGTGTGCGCATCCCTAAAATATCAGTGACATTCAGTGTACCTTTTTCCATAGACGGTGTCCACTGTGGACAGTTAAATTATCCGGCCACATCTCCTGTTTAAAGTGTGTGCATCCCTAAAATATCAGTGACATCCAGTGTAGAGTTGAGCAGACACCTGGATGTTCGGGTTCGACGGGTTCGGCCGAACTTCACAAAAAGTTTGAGTTCGGGACCCGAACTTGACCCCGAACCCCATTGAAGTCAACCAGAACTTTTGAGCACTAAAATGGCTGTTATAAAAATGTGGTTAAGAGCATAGCAAGTGCTCTGCAAACAAATGTGGATAGGGAAATGAATTTAAATAACATAAAATACGTAAAAATAAAAAATAATAATCTTGATCTAGGAGGATGAGGTCCATATGGAGTAGGAGGTTGAGGAGGCAGTGGATGTGGCGGTGTAGGTGGAAGCAGCGGTGGAGGAGGTAGCCTACACTGCTTTTTGGTTTTAAATTTATTTTTATTTTTTTAAATTCGGGTACACCCCAAAACATTGGGAAATATAACCTGTGATAACCCCCTCCAGTCGTGCTAAACACACGTTTAGGGGTAAATGGCAAGCTCAGGCCATGTGCCCAATTTGGAGACCCATAAGTTTCAGGGGCTGACTCCTGTCAGTCATTTTGTGTAGGCATGTGCACACATACTGCCCCACCATGTCGCACGTCCCTGTGATGTTCACAATCCAATTTGATATCTGCTCTATCAACTTTTGATGTTCTTTTCTGCGCCTACCATGGTGATCACGGGTAGTCGGGAATCAGTGTTTGTTGACTCTAGATAACTTCTGCTTGATCGCACATCCCTGTGACGTCCACGATCCATTTGGATATCTTCTCTATCAACTTTTGATGTTTTTTTGTGAGCCTACCATGTTGATCACAGTTATCGGTGAATCAGGGTTCCACGCCAGAGAGGGAGCGTGAGAAAGGGAGACCTCATCCAAGGGAGGTCAATGACTGCAATGGGATGGAGCGGAAATGTGGGACAAATTATTAAAGTAGAAGGATCGAATGAAAGGGCCAATTAAAGACAAATTTTAGAAATTTATGTCCCTGTCACCTATGCAGAGCAGGGGTTTTTCATCGCCAGAAATGGGTTAATGTCACCCACCAATGGAACAGATTATTTAAAAAAAATTCTATCCCTGTCACCTATGCAGAGCAGGGGTTTATTCACAGTAAAAATTTTAAAATGTGACCCAAGAATATAACAGAAAAATGTTTGAAATTTATTAACCTGTCTACTAGGTAGAGCACGGGTCTATGACAGCCAAAAATTGTTGAATGTCACCCGAAAATGTAACAGAAAAATTAATGAAATTTATAAAGCTGTCAACTAGGTAGATTAGGGGTATATCACATCCAAAAATTGGTGAATTTCACCCGAAAATTTAACAGACAAATTAGTGAATTATTTTTACCTGTCTACTAGGTAGAGCAGTGGTATATCACACCCAAAAATTGTTGAATGTCACCCGAAAATGTAACAGAAAAATTAGTGAAATTTATTAAGCTGTCAACTAGGGAGATTAAGGGGATATTACACCCAAAAATTGGTGAATTTCACCCGAAAATTTTACAGACAAATTTGTGAATTATTTTTACCTGTCCACTAGGTAGAGCAGTGGTATATCACACCCAAATATTGGCGAATTTCACCCGAAAATGTAATAGACAAATTAGTGAATTATTTATACCTGTCTACTAGGTAGAGCAGTGGTATATCACACCCAAAAATTGTTGAATGTCACCCGAAAATGTAACAGAAAAATTTGTGAAATTTATTAAGCTGTCAACTAGGTAGATTAGGGGTATATCACATCCAAAAATTGGTGAATTTCACCCGAAAATTTAACAGACAAATTTGTGAATTATTTTTACCTGTCCACTAGGTAGAGCAGTGGTATATCACACCCAAATATTGGTGAATTTCACCTGAAAATGTAATAGACAAATTAGTGAATTATTTATACCTGTCTACTAGATAGAGCAGTGGTATATCACACCCAAAAATTGTTGAATGTCACCCAAAAATGTAACAGAAAAATTAGTGAAATTTATTAAGCTGTCAACTAGGGAGATTAGGGGGATATTACACAAAAAAATTGTTGAATTTCACCCGAAAATGTAACAGACAAATTAGTGATTTTTTTTACCTGTCTACTAGGTAGAGCAGTGGTATATCACACCCAAATATTGGTGAATTTCACCTGAAAATGTAATAGACAAATTAGTGAATTATTTATACCTTTCTACTAGGTAGAGCAGTGGTATATCACACCCAAAAATTGTTGAATTTCACCCGAAAATTTAACAGACAAATTTGTGAATTATTTCTACCAGTCTACTAGGTAGAGCAGTGGTATATCACACCCAACAATTGCTGAATTTGACCCAAAAATGTAACAGACAAATTAGTGAATTATTTTTACCAATCTACTAGGTAGAGCAGAGGTATATCACACCAAAAAATTTGTGAATTTCACCAGAAAATGTAACAAATTAGTGAATTATTTATACCTGTCTATTAGGTAGAGCAGTAGTATATCACACCCAAAAATTGGTGAATTTCACCCAAAAATGTAACTTAGTGAAATGACATAAAATAAAATGTGTAAAAAAAAAAAAATTTGATTTATGAGGTGGAGGTCCATATGGAGTAGGAGTTTGAGGAGGCGGTGGACGTAGCGGTGTAGGTGAAAGCGGTGGTGTAGGAGGACGAGGTAGCCAACACTGGTTTTTGGTTTTATTTTTTATTTTTTTTTATTAGGGTGCTTTTCAAAAGAGTGTGAAATATCCAAAATACAAGAATGAAAAATTGCGCTGTAGTATAACAATGGCTGGTTAAGGCCGGTATACATGTCTATTCTGCACAAGGTACGGACAAGTCCTGTTGGATACATGCCTGGTTAATTTTAATGAACGTGAGCTTGTCCACATTAGCTGTGGACAGGTGGCTGTGCTTGTCTGTGATAACGCCCCCAGCCGTGCTAAACACACGTTAGATAATACACTGACTGCAGGGCAGGCCAGCACCTCCAAGTTGTAAAGGGAAAGCTCAGGCCATGTGCTTAATTTGGAGACCCAGAAGTTAAAGGGGGCAGACCCGTCATTCAGTACGTGTAGGCGTGTGCACACATACTGCTCCACCATGTTGGTGAAATGCTACCTCCTGCTAAGATGTTCCATATCAGCTGGTGGTGCTGGTTGTTGTGGCGTGCTGGCAAAGCTTTTCCACATTTCGACCATGCTAACACTGCCCTCTGAGGTGCTGGTGGTGCCCCAGCTGCGTTGGCGACCTCTTCCTCCTCCTATGCCTTTGCCTTGTGCTTCCACTGTGCCCCCGCTGTCAGGTGGGAATGCCACCAGCAGCGCGTCTACCAGCGTGCGCTTGTACTCACGCATCTTACGATCACGCTCCAGTGAGGGAATTAAGGACAGTACGTTGTCCTTGTAACGGGGATCCAGCAGCGTGGCAACCCAGTAATCAGCACAAGTTAGAATGTGGGCAACTCAGCGGTCGTTGCAGAGACACTGCAGCATGTATTCGCTCAAGTGTGCCAGGCTGCCCAGAGGCAACAAAAAGCTGTCCTCTGTGGGAGGTGTATCGTCTGTGTCCTCTGTATTCCCCCCAGCCACGCACCAGTGATGGCCATAAGCTGGTCTGGGTGCCACCCTGCTGTAAACATGGTTCCTCCTCCTACATCTCCTCCTCCTCCACCTCGTCATCCTCCAGAACTGTGCCCTGGCTGGACAATTGTGTACCTGGCGTTTGCGGGTGCAGGAACCCACCCTCGGAGCCACTTGCGAATGACTGGCTGGAAACCCTATGAAATGATCCCTCTTCCTCCTCCTCCTCCTGTGCCACATCCTCTTCGATCATCGCCAGCAGCATTTTTTCAAGGAGGCATAGAAGTGGGATATTAATGCTGAGAACGGCGTGATCGGCACTGGCCATGTTGGTGGAGTACTCGAAACAGCGCAACAAGGAACACAGTTGCTACAAGATTTCGCCCATTATCGCACACCACCAGGCCGGGCTTGAGGCTCACTGGCACCAACCACTCATCGGTCTGTTGTTCAAGGCCCGTCCACAGCTCCTGTGCGGTGTGGGGTTTGTCCCCCAAACAGATACGGTTTAAAACTGCCTGCCGTTGTTTACTCCTGGCTGTGCTGAAGTTGGTGGTGAAGGTGTTACTCTGACCGGATGAGGAGCCGGTAGAGGATGAGGAAGCGGAGTAGGAGGAGGAAGCAACAGGAGGCAAACTGAAGCACCCTGCAATTCTCGGTGGTGGAAGGACATGCACCAAACTGCTATCCACAGTCTGCTGTTAGGGAGATATAACGTCCCTTACCGTGCTTACTGGTCCACGTATCCGTAGTGAGGTGCAACTTGCCACAGATGGCGTTGCACAGTGCACACCTGATTTTGTCCCCCACTCGGTTGTGCAGGGAAGAGATGGCACGTCTGGAAAAGTAGCGGCAGCTGGGCACGACGTACTATGGGACAGCCACCGCCATAAGGCTTTTAAAGCTCTCCATCTCCACCAGACGGAATGACGGCATTTCAAAGGCCAGTAATTTTGAAATGCTGGCATTCAGAGCAGGGGATCGCGGGTGGGTAGGGGGGTACTTCCTCTTCCGCTTCAGTGTTTGGGAGAGGGAGATCTGAACGCTTGCGTGGGACATTGTGGAGATGCTTGGTGACCCAAGTGGTGGTGTTGCTGGCAGATCCTCTGTTTGCGGGGTGGCAGGTGCCACTGTCACTCAAGAGGTGGATAAAGAGGCCGAGACTGCAGCAGAAGAGGAAGCAGGAGGAGCCAGAGACCTTTCTTTGTTTTTGAGGTGTCTACTCCACTGCAGCTCATGCTTTGCACTTAGATGCCTGGTCATGCAGGTTGTGTTCAGGTTGAGAACGCTTATGCCTCGCTTCAGGCTCTGATTGCACAGTGTGCAAACCACTCATGTCTTGTCATCAGCACATTGTCTGAAGAACTGCCACGCCAGGGAACTCCTTGGAGCTGGCTTTGGTGTGCTCGGTCCCTTGCTGCAGTGGGCAGTAGCAGGCGTACTGCTCCACTTTTGCACCCTGCTCCCTCTTCTGCTGTGCTGGTGGCTCTGTGCGACCACCGCCTCTTCCTCCGAACTACACAGGTCAATCGCATGACCTTGATTCCATGTGGAGTCGAGGACCTCATCGTCCTCCCCATCATCTTCCACCCAGTCTTCACCCCTGCCCTCCTTTTTGGTCTGTACACAGTTGGCACCTGTGTTTCGTCATCATCCGAGATGTGCTGTGATGGTCCTCCCATGTACTCATCTTGAAACATAAGTGGTAGGGCATCGGCGCACTCAATCTCATCCACTTCTGGGGCAGGGCTAGGTGGATGGCCCTGGGAAACCCTTCTAACAGAGTCATTAAAAAGCAGAA